>NC_056746.1:1191672464-1191697464 GCF_019279795.1 Protopterus annectens | reverse complement strand
AACTAATACCCCCAGTCAAGCCAAGATCTGGACCAATAGGGAAATAAAGGGTCAGCAGGGAAATTTGGTAGAGACTTGAAGGCTAGCAGCTAGAGGGGAAAATATCTTTTATATTACAAAAGATGGAAAATGATTTCAAATATATGTATATTTTGTTTTCATATTTATTTCAGTTTGCTTTCAATTGCTCTTCATTAGTGAGAAAATGTTTAACTTTCTGTCACTTAGATGTCCACTCTAAAGTTCTGTGGTGGTTTATTTTGATATACAAGATCTTCCACTGACTGAAATATTACAGAAAAACAAGTGCTATGGGAGAGAGTAATTATAAATGTATGACTGCTTAAATGTATTAAACATAAACTACTAAATATTAGTATGGGACAAAGTTTGATGTAATGTTCTCTGGCTGAGTATTTAGTAGCAGCCTGACAGCATTAACTGTACTGAAGTGCTGCCAGGTTTTCAATCAGCCATTTGACTGCTATGTACAAATGATCTACTGAAAGAGAAAGAATCCTTTACTTTGTAGAATAGCATTATATCAGAACCAGTGACTGCCACATTCTCTATGCTTCTTACAGCTAAGTGAGGAATCCTTTTATTCCATATCTCAGATGGTAATATAGGCCTGCATTACTGATTACACCTATGGATCAATGTATAACAAGGATGCAGCTTCAATCACAAGCATTCTCTTTAAGTGGCACTTTGCATTCTAATCCTCAATTAATACGTGGAACTTCTGCATTCTTATACTTGATTAATAAGGGTACTGCTATACTTTTGTTCTCCATTAATCAAATCTCTCTCTCTCTCTCTCTCTCTCTCTCTCTCTCTCTATTGACCTTTTCCACCCCAAGGAATGAAGCAATAGCAGTGTAGTATTTTGATGAGCATATCAGTACTTGAGAAAAATTCATAAACTTTTAAACCATGTGGAACCTGTTTTTTTTTTTTTGTTAGTAAACCTAAAAATTAGCAGCTAGCCTCATTAAAACAGTTCAAACATATGAAATATTTGCAGTGGAATATGAAAAGTCATGGCAGACAATTTAGTAAATTTACCTAACTGAGTGATTGAAGCAGACTTTACTAAGCATCTGAGAGAGTTATGAAGAAGATGAAAGCATACAAGTCAGGGTTCTAAGAGATGACTGCCACAGTGGAAATTCTCATAACACATTTGCTACCTTAGAAGATGCAGTCTTGTATAATAAAATGGGGTACACAGTCTAGATAATGACATTTGTAGACAATTCCTAAGTATGTGGTCCCACCTAGCCCACTTTTCCAATTGCCCCCAGAGCACTATCTGATTACATGACTTATTCATAGTCACACAGTAGGCAAGTGGAGGCTAAGGGAATCAAACCTTGGAGTACAGGATGCAGGTCATTACCAGCTCATAATCCTAATGCTCCACAGTAACTACCAGAAGTAACTAGCTGAATAGTGTGGGATTGAAAGAGAAGCCTTGAATGGCATAGAGTTAAAAGTGGGACCAATTATTATTTTTAGTTTTCTTTGTATCTGGCCAACTACATACAGACCGGAAGAAAAAGCATGCATTTCTGTAAATGACAGAAATCTGTAATAGCAATTGAACAATTCATAAAAAATAGTCTTTGCAAAAGGAAAAAAATGATAAAGTAATATATATTAAAGTTAGGTCAAGGAAGTACAGTGTAATGGATACAAAAAGCAAAACTCCATAGTAAAGGTACAGTGTGAGTGAGAAAAGAAAGAAAGGTGGATGCATCTAAGGGTACTTATATAACTTGTCATAAATGTGATCAAGTAATATAAAAAACAGTAAATAATATCTGGGTATAACAGGATGCATACTAAAAGTTACTAGCATTAGAAAGGAATAAGACTACAGCACTATGTACATTTCTGAAATCATTATGTGTGCAAAAAGATATAGGGTGGGATTCAGAAATATAATGCTCATTGTGTAGGGCCAGTAAAAAAGGCCTTCTCCTGATTCACAGAGAGAAACACAGTACTGCTGTTGGAGTGAAATGCAATGATTATGACCATAGAGGAAATGCTGCTGCCTGCTGCTCAAGTGTATGGGAAGATTATGTAAAATGTAACATCAGGATAGTATCTGTCAAAAGATAGTCAGGTTGGGGGGGGGGTGAGTGATCTGTATGTGTGTGTGTGTGTCAAAGTGTATGTAAGGAGGAATGAATTGTCTTGGGCACGTGTGTTTGTGTGTGTGGCTGCGTGGTTGCAGTAAGGAATAAGTTACGTGATATGTAGAATAGGTGTGTGTGTGTCTGTGCACATGTGTGGGAGAGGGGAGCTGGCATACCTCCAAACTCCCTTGGACTAACAAACAAATTTTGCAATACTGGGGGGGCACTAGACACTAGAGAATTTTAAATATTATTCTAATTCAATACAAAAGTTAATAAAAAAGTTTCTAAAGCAATAAATACATGTGTGAGGAGCACTAGCCACTAAGGACATATGACATATTTTGAACTATATATTCCACCTTCTTAAAAAAAGCATGGTTATTCTATCATCTACATTGAAACACTGAGCTGTTACATAGCTTTACTAGTTATTATATAAAGCTGGTGATGTGGTATGCTAGCTGTAAGCACTTGATAACTTTTAGATGTGTATTCACAGTTTTCTTTACTTTTAAATGATCTATATAAGACAACATTTAGCATAACAGTTAAACTATCTTTGGTAAATGATTAAATTGAATTTTCTTTCTAAATAAAAGCACAGGTTTTAGGATTATACTTCTAGAAAGAAGCTATAGGCATTTAGGAATTCAAGTGTGCAGAAGTTTATTAAAAAGTGCACCATATATAGTAAGTGATGTTATCTGGCACACCATATATAGTAAGTGATGTAATCTGGCACACCATATATAGTAAGTGATGTAATCTGGCACACCGTATATAATAAGTGATATAATCTGGAACACCATAGATAGTAAGTGATGTAATCTGGCACACCGTATATAGTAAGTGATGTAATCTGGCACACCATAGATAGTAAGTGATGTAATCTGGCACACCATAGATAGTAAGTGATGTAATCTGGCACACCGTATATAGTAAGTGATGTAATCTGACACACCATATATAGTAAATGATGTAATCTGGCACACCATATATAGTAAGTGATGTAATCTGGTACACCGTATATAGTAAGTGATGTAATCTGGCACACCATATATAGTAAGTGATGTAATGTGGCACACTATATATAGTAAGTGATGTAATCTGGCACACCATATATAGTAAGTGATGTAATCTGGCGCACCATATATAGTAAGTGATGTAATCTGGCACACCATATATAGTAAGTGATGTAATCTGGCACACCGTATATAGTAAGTGATGTAATCTGGCACACCATATATAGTAAGTGATGTAATGTGGCACACTATATATAGTAAATGATGTAATCTGGCACACCATATATAGTAAGTGATGTAATCTAAGAGTCAAATTAAATAGTAGAATGTTCGTGATTGCCATTATACTTGATATTGTTAATTTACTTGAGTTATACACTGAAATGCAAAGCTTTTTATTTGATGTAGATATAGATGTCTGTTTACCTATGGGCAGACAAAGATTGAATTCTCGAGCCTCATTTGCTCAAATTTTAAGCCATCAACAAGCAGAGTTCCTCTGCTGGAATTTACAGCCCTCTTAGAGAGTATAGCTTGTACTGCATAGCGTTTATGGCTATGTCTGCAGCTAAACTCACCTTTCAGCGATTTTGTTTGTGATTACCCTCTACCTTTGCTTTACAAAGGCACCTAAACTGGTGTCTTACATAACGCTTTCCACCAATTACTAGCATTTTGCTAGCTTAATCTAGTTGTCCCTTACTACTAGCATTTCACTAGGTTTATCTAGTAGCCACCTGGAAACTAACTACGTGGCTTCCCATCCGAGTCACTCGCTTTCTATATTGGGAGAACCCCATCGAGGCTTTCTTCCTACCGTATATCTGTGAGCCCCTTTAAGAATTATTTTGTTAGCGCCTTTTTTTTACCCAACCATACCGAGCATAATCAAGCACCACCATAGCGTGTCTCAACCCATGTGCAATCCCCACACACGCTGAGAGACATTGCTCTTGCTCGCAATTCAGCCAGCTCGCCTGTAGCCTAAACTTTGTTCCCTAAAAGTGATTATTAACGCCTGACCAACGTATAAAGTCTACCGACTGTTGGTAGAAGGCTTCATTTATCTCTCCTTTCTATTACTTGCCATGCACAGACTGACACCGTAGGTTAGCAATGGGTAAAGGCACAGGCTCCCACAAAATTCTTTTATGGTTCCCTTAGAGAGATCATTTGCCCCGCTTAGGTATATTCACACTATAATCCTTGCTTAAGCAGCCCTTGCACAATACAATTGTCTAGTTCTTTTTCCCCTATTACACAATGTTTTATGTTTAAAGAACTGTACCTTACCTCAATTGGCTGTTTATACATGTTTATTCTGCCTAGAAATATTATATTATTTGGATTTTTTCTGCCTACCAGATTGTCAGTTGAATGTTTAAAGTACTATGCATTACCTTAATTGTCTTTCTTAACACACTTTATCTGCCAGTTTGATTAAGTACCCTGTCTGCCTAGTAGATGGAGAAAAGACTCAGCCTTCTACAGATTTCTGCCATTGATACTTTTAAATAGTGCTCTAGAGAGACTGACAATTCTAGGTTGTGTACAAGACTGTGCTTGGACTTATCTTTTGCTTGTATAACCATTTAGATAACCCTGGAAGAATATAATGCTTGAGTTACTTTTTAGATAACCCTGGCAGTATACAATGTTTCTGTTTCTGTTTTAAATAACCCTGGCAGCATATAATGTTTCACATTTACTATATTCATGATAGTCTCTGTTTCTAAAGACCTCTGCTTTGTCATTTATATCACTTTGTAAACCGTATCTATTCTGCCTGTACCTGCTTTATGGTGCTATTTATTGCCTGTCGTATATTCTCAGGTTGTTACCTAGCTATCTTAGTTATATACCCACCCTTCTACCAGGCTGTGGTACTATTGTAAAGCTGGGTTTTGTAATGTATTTGAGTTACTAACCCTGCATCTTATCCTTCCCAATTTTGCACTTTCTAACAGCTGTACTTCTGCTGCCTTTTACCTTCTTCTTTTACCACATTCCTCTACCTTTCCCCTTCTTCACCATCTATCCCTTAAGCTCTCTATCTTCCTACCTGTACCTTTGCTGCCATTTACTTCCCCTCTCTCTATCCACCCTCATGTACACTCCTGCCTCTACTTTCCTTCTTTCACCACCTTCCTCTATATCTCCCCCTTTTTCTAGGTCTATCCCTTGAGCTCTCTATCTACCTACAATATTACTTTTACGTCCTTTTCATTGAATTCTGTATTTATTTATTACTTTCTTGTATACTATTCCTTCCCTACTGAATATTTCCCTCTTATTCCTTCCTCTCTTTACCCACAGTTTTTAACCTTTTTATGAACCTAACCTAGACTTTGTTTCCTCTCATTTTATAGTTCCTCTCTTCGGAAGCTCACCACTGAAGCTCCCTCCCCACCTCAATCCAAACACAGAATATCACCTGCATCACCTCTCTGAATTCCCTGGAACTTGCCTGCTTGACTGAACTATAGAACTCCTGAAGACTGCCCTAAAAGATTACTGTTTGAATGTAGGTAGCATTAAACCATCTACAGTGTCGGTACTACCTACTTAGTAACTCATTTACTTTTGTCTGATCTCCCTTGTACATGATTCAGCAGCCTACTGTGTACCACACATGGACCCCTCTCCCCCTAGACACCCTAGTCCCACATACTTTCTCTGTGAAAGTTGTATGTGACCTGCTCACCTGGCTACCTGCTTTCTCCCTTCCCACCACCAGGTGGCAGCACCTACTACCCACCCACTGGTGCATATTTAATGTTACCTGGCTTCCCTCCTATTAAACTAACTCACTTAAGAGCCTGTATTTCTTGTTTTTCTTCTCTGTACAGCAATCTGGCTTTTTTCTCCCCCTGAACAACTCAAACTAACCCTCTTCAAACAGCTCTTTCATCCCTACAAAGAGCTTGTCCCTATCTGATTCTATACCAACTATACCTGCTTACCTTTCTATACCGACAGAAGTTGCTGATACTTTTTTGCTGTTGATCTCTCTTCTCTTGTTCTTCCCCGCTCCGTTCGCCCTGCGGTCTTACTCCGCTCCCCCACCCTACCCCCAATTCCCACCCACCCCCACTACCTCTAGCTTTATACCCATATAGCCACACCTACTTCCTCTGCACCTACCACACTCCTCCCCTTTCTCTTCCTATTCCCTCCTCTATTCATATCACACCCACTTCACCTTTCCCCCACCTCCTTACTCAACTCCTACATTGCTTATTAAAACCCCAACATGTCTATAAAATATCCATCCCTTTCAATCCAACTACTGCTCCTTCTGAACCTTACCTTCATCTACAATCTCACCCAGCCTTATCTCTCCAACCACACCCCACTCCTACACGCAACCAACCCTCTCCACATATCACACACCTACTATACCAACTCCATCTCTCCTGAACTTTATCCCATTAACCACAACCTATGGTTTCATTACAAACCAATCCCTTCTCATAAAACCTCTACTCACACTCTCCATCCTATATCCTCCACTAATCTGTTAACCCACACTTCTCAACCAAAACATTTCAAACACCTCTGCTACTTAACTCAACTCCTAACTTCCATACTGTTATCCGGTGATATACACCCCAACCCAGGCCCAAACTAGCCCTCCTCAATATCTAAATCCATCCTATTTGCATCTCTTAATGCACAAAGCATAGCTAACAAAATTCCAAATCTACATGCCTGGCTATTTCACAACAAACCAGACATCCTAGAAATTTCTGAAACCTGGCTAAAACCACATATAAAAGATTCAGAGATAGTACCACCTAACTACTCTATCATCAGATCAGACAGAACCCATAAAAAGGGTGGTGGAGTAGCTCTTCTCTACTCATCCTCCCTATGCATAACACCCTGTGATAAAGCCATTCCCCAGTTCCACAATGCAGAATTAATACTGGCTCATCTCCAGCTAAACAAACACAAATATATATACATTGCCTCTCTTTACATTCCCCCAGGAGACAATATCCCAATACTCGAAGAAATCCTCTCCTGGCTTTCAGCTAACATCAATAATGAAACTATAATCATGGGAGATACCAATATTAACTGGTCCTCCATTCAATCCCTCTCTTACTCCCTTAACATCAGCCTATACAACTACTCTCAACTCATCAACTCCATAACTAGACTATGCAAAGACTTCACCAGGGGCAACATCCTAGACTGGATTCTAGTCTCCCATCCTCACTACTACCCAGATAGTGCAACCATACCTGACTCCCTCAGCGACCACCTTCTTATCTTCGCTAGATGTCTTCCTTCTCCCTTACAAGATACTCATAATTACGTCACTACCCGAAGCCATACAAACTTTAACCCAGAAGCTTTCTCTGACTCCCTAAAATCACTTAACTGGTACCCTTTAAAAACTCTACCCCTTGAAAATGCAATCACTCACTTTAATACTACCTTCCTAAACCTTCTAGATACTCATGCTCCATTAAAAACCAAAAGAATAAAAAGGCAATCCACCCCCTGGTTAACTATAAACACCCTAACCACCATGCGACTTAGAGACAAAGCCTGGACACAATATCAAAAGAACAAATCTACATCTTCCCTCAACGAATACAAAACTCTTCGTAACTCAGTTAAAAAACTTAACTCTGCAGACCGTTGTAACTACTTCACCTGACTTCAAAGCAATCCCAAAACCAACCCTCAAAAGTTCTGGAGGGGTATAACTACCCTCTTAGAACCCGGGACCACAGAAAAACCTTATCCCTTGCCCAAATGTAGATGACACTGATCTTGCTACCCAATTCAATTCTTTCTTCATAGACTCTATTTCCAAACTTACCTCCTCCTTTTCAAATAACAATCCTTCTCCTACCTTCACTTCTCCTCAGGCTTCTCCCCTTCCAACTTCTCCCACCTCTCCTCTTGCTTCTCCCCCTCCAACTTCTCCCACTTCTCCTCAGGCTTCTCCCCCTCCAACTTCTCCCACTTCTCCTCATGCTTCTCCCCCTCCAACCTTTCCCACTCATCCCCCACCCTCACCATTCTTCATTAAACCTATTCCTACATCCACCATAAAAAACTCCTACAGAAACTAAAACCATGCACCAATGCCCCTGATAACATTCCCTCATACTGCCTCAGTATAGCTGCTGAAGCCATTGCCCTCCCTATCAGTATCCTAATTAACCGCTCAATCCAAGAAAGTATTGTTCCTCAAATCTGGAAAAAAGCCTACATCATTTCCCTGCATAAAGGTGGAACCAATACTAATATTACCAACTTCCATCCCATTGCCATCCTTTCTCCCA
This sequence comes from Protopterus annectens, assembly GCF_019279795.1. NCBI lineage: Eukaryota > Metazoa > Chordata > Ceratodontiformes > Protopteridae > Protopterus > Protopterus annectens. The sequence goes on along the minus strand of NC_056746.1, from coordinate 1,191,688,986 downwards.
TTTCAAAAGTCCTAGAGAAATGTATCCATCTTCAACTCCTTCCCCATCTTCTGGACAACAATCTATTAACTCCTACACAGCACGGATTCAGACCCCATCATAGTACTATGACTGCCCTCCTATCCTTCCTTGAAACTGTGAATAAAGCTAGAGATTCTGGCTTCACTGTATCTACCATCCTACTCAATCTCTCTAAGGCCTTTGACACTATCTCTCATAACCTACTTCTTACTAAGCTATCTAACCTAAACCTTTCTCCCTCTTCCCTCTGTTGGTTTACTAGCTATCTCTCCAATAGGCAACAAGCCGTCAAGTGGAAAAAAGCCACCTCCTCCTTCCTCAACACCCCCACAGGATGTCCCACAAGGTTCTATTTTGGGCCCCCTCCTCTTCAATATTTTCATTAATGACTTTTTCCACTCTGTCTCCCTTGCAAACATTATTCAATATGCGGATGACTCCACAATCATCTGTGCTGCCTCATCCATCCCAACTCTTTTAAAACTTACTCAAGATGCCTTCTCCACCATGGAACAATGGATGAAAGACAACCATCTTGCACTCAATGCTGCTAAAACTAAACTTATGATATTTACCCCCTCTAAAACTAATAACCTTGATAGAAATGTATTCTCCATCACCAGCCAAAATAACACATCTCTTGAGCTGGTATCTGAAGCCAAACTACTAGGGGTCCAAATCGATGACAAGCTCAAATTCAACTCCCATCTACTACTAAATATAAAAAAAAACCACCAAAAACTGGGCATTCTCTACCGTCACAATCGGTTCCTCACCTCAACTACCAAAATTACTCTCTCTACCACATTTCTCCTTCCCTCCCTTCTCTATGGTGCCCCACTTCTAACAAACCTACAATCTTCTCTGAAAACCAAACTGTCCTCTTGTTACAATAAAATAGCCAGATTCGCCACCAGTAACAAATCATCTACCCATCACTGTGAACCGCTCCACAAACTCAACTGGCTAGAGCTTCCCAACTACCTCCCCTACACAGCTCACCTATGCACATAAACTCATTTTCCAGCCATCCCTCTGTCCCTCTCTCTCAACTACCTTTAAAATGCATCAAACACAAAGACTTCTAAGATCTAACAATCAAAACCTCATAGAAGTTTACAGACCCCTACACCCTCCAGGACAAAACCTCCTGTCCTTCTCACTAGCACGCCTATGGAACTCCCTTCCCCCCTCCATTCGTACAATTACTAGCCTCCCATACTTTAAAAAATCACTACACTCTCATCTAACATCCTCATGGGAATGCTCCTGTTCACATCCCTCATAACCTACTCTCTACTCCTAACACTTTTTCCTCTTTCCTTTCTCTCAATTCTCAGCTAGCAATTTCATGCTTGCTTCTAGCATACAACTCCTTATTTGTACCTAGCAATTTTTAGTAAAAAAATAAATAAATAAATAACTACTTCTCTTTTGGTATTTTTGCCTGTATTACTTGTTTGATATTTTTTGATCTAACTTATAACCAGAAATTCTGCAATGTTTTTCTCTATAATCCTCATGTAAACTATGTGTGGAACATAATCTTTGTATAATCTGTATGTAGAATTTAATCTTTGTATAATCTGTATGTGGAGCTTTTCTCCCCAGGACTCCATTGTAAATGGGTTCTTTAGGCTCAATGGACTATCCTGGTTAAACAACTGCAAATAAATAAATAAATAAAATAAAAATACTGGTGTTAGGATGTAATTTTCACTAATCGCATATAGAATGGAGAGTCCAGTTACCGTAAATGAAAAGATTTTTTTGAGTAAATACCTACATGAAAAAAATACCCAGTTTTAAAAAATGGATATGTGTGGAGCATTTGAGCCTAATTTTGGTCACTTGTGTGTTCTAGCAGGATGGCGTGCATTTGTCAAGATCTGTGAAAAGAATTTTTGCAGCAGATATTTTGCAATATTTGACAAACACAAGGCAGGATTTTTGCCTGGTAGAAAATTTTACATTTCACAGATAGCAACAATTGCTGCATCTCTGTTAGCTGTTAATGCTAGGAGCATTAATAATATTTTTTTTATTGGAAATTTGCTATGTTTCCACAAGATTGATGTCATTGTTTGTAGAACATGGTTAAAGAACAATGATTGGGAACCAGTTCTGCCAGGGTATACATGTTTTTACTGTAGCAGACACTCTAATAACAAATCAGGTGGAGGTGTTATGATAGAGATTAAAGATGGTTATGAGACCTGTGATTATTACATGTTCAGTGATAGCACCAATACTATAGATTGTGTAACTGTGTGTATGCAGATGACCTGAAATTGGGTAAACTGATTACATGTGTTACAGATAGGGCATGTCTGCAATATAATTTGATTAAATTCACCATTTGGGCACAGGAGAATAATATGCTAATAAATACATCAAAAACTAAGTGTATGCCATTTGGGATATGTAAATTGAAAGGTGAATATTTAATACAGCACACAATGATTGAAAATGTATATTTATTTAAGGACCCTGGCATATGGATAGGACCAGCTTTGAATTTTTCTAATCATATGATCATAAGATTATGGTTCTGCTTTTTTGGTTTATTTGTGTTTTCGCTAAATTCATACAAATGTCCACCTTTGTATTTATTGTATGATGCTTATTTATTATTATATTGTATTGTTTTTTTTATTTTATTTGGGCTTTTTTTTTCTTTTCTCTCCCTGCCCGGATAATTGTCCATAATTGTCCGTGGCTTGACTAGCGGTAATAAATAAAATAAATAATATCAACCAATTGGTTAATGATAGTTATAGAACTATAGGTTGTATAAAAGGATTTATAAAGTCTAGGAAGTCAGAAATGATGAAGTTATTGTTTAAGTACATTAGAAACAAACTCGAATATGGAATAACAATATAGAAACCTGATAAGAAAACAAGCATGAGTAAACTGGAAAGAGTACAGTGGAACTATACCAAGGGCATCCATGGATGTGAAAATTGAAGTTATTATGAATGACTAAAATATCTGAACTTGTCCAGTGTCTCTTATAGATATGTAAGAGGTGATGTTATTCAGGTATATATGGCATTTATGGGCAACTACCTCTGGGAATAATTTGGGGTATCAAAATTGTACTGAATCATCAGACAACTTATGTAGAAGAGTCTATACAGGTATAAGAATGAACTATTTCATTGTCTGAGAGAGAAGCTGATGCATGAAACAGACTACCACATTATATTAAAGCAAACATAGTTTAAATATTTTTAAGAACAGCCTGGATACTTATTATGGGAACAAGTGTTCTGGTATATTGGCAGGCTAGAAGGGCAGTAATGCACATGCTTGAAATATTTCTATGTATGTATATATGTATGCATGTATGTATGTATGTATCACTGTCAGAGAACCATGCAAGCAGTGATGCCCTTTTTTCGGTGAATTTCTCCCTTCTTCAAGTTGGTGTATATATAAGTAAAGGGCGGTTTGCCAACATATCAGAGAGTGCAGGTAGGGCTTGCCTTTAAAAAGAGCTTTTATCTTTTCTTTTGAGGAATGTTGTCTGGGGATTCCAGTTCTCAGTGGGCTAATCTTTGTCCATTGATAGTGGATGCATAGATGTTATCTGGTAATAAAGGAACACTTGAATACATAAGTAAAAAGTATAAAACTGCTCTCAGAAATGATCTTCACTTTTGTCTGTTTTCTTTATATAAATTAAATATTAACACTTATGATTAGTAATACATATGAGTTATTAAACTTAGTTGTGGGGTATTCTTTATACTTTGAGATGTATTATGGTTAATGACTTGGGTGGATGGAACACATAAGCAGATATTATATATTAAAATATTAAGCAATGCTTGTTTTAACAAGATTTGGACAATAAGAGTAATTGGAAGTGAGTGAGGGAAGTGCCAATGATTAAAACAAAATTGAATATAAGGTGATTTTCAAAATGCATGCCTATGAGAATAGTGTACAGAAAACCTGTTAGCAGTTAGGATCCATTTTGAGTATTTGCTGATTTTTATTTAGCAGAAGATGCATTATAATTTTGTAAATGAATAATGGCACATACATAAAGTGTTTTCTCATTTTTACTTTATTTTTCAAAGGTTAAAGATCAGATTGGAGGAGCAAGTAATTAAAATAAGTATTGCAAAAGTGGGGTGTATATAATTGTTTGTTCATAGCTTTATTTAATGTTAATGAAATAATGGGATATGTTGTTGCACATGAGAAGGAACATAAGAGATGATGCACGATCTTCTCAGTTGAATATATATCAAAAACAGGCTAGCACGGGATGACATGTTAGTTTTATATAAGTGTTGTGTTAGATAAAATCAAGAAAGTTGTCATGGTACCACTGTTAGTTGTAAAATCTTGCTGTCCTTGGGTAGTACTTTATAAATATTAGTATGCTTGGGAAACATCTTTAAGTAACTCTTTTTTTTAACACTTTCAACAGTAAATGAGAGCACAGATGTAGTATGATATTTATTCTGTAGATTAGGATAATCTGATCTTGGAACAAAAATGTTTAAAACATTGATATAAATACTAAAATGCTTGTGATGTCAAAACGTAGGTTAGTCAGAATTCAGTGTTGCCTTTCAAATACGGTGTTGTGTTTGATTTGTTTCCATGTCTCTGCTGCTTTTATCTTGTTAGTCATATATGACGTCCTATAGTTAGTCACGTTTGATTGTACCTGGTGAGATTGAGTTCTTTATTTAGATTAAATACATGTAACATAAATTGCTAATTTAAAAAAGCAAGTGGGGAATAGGATCATATGTCCTCAGCATTACGCTTTTAAAAAGCTTTGCACATTAAATATAAACAAGTAAACATGGTGGTTCAGATCACTGGTGCTATGCGAACATATTCCTAAACTTCTGATCTGTTATTTAAGTGGCTTAAATCTAACTTTATGTGAATAATAAATATAAAAATGTACAAATGTATAAATATGTAAAAACAAATGTTTTAGGTAAATGAATTGTTTTATATAGGAATACTTTAAGGTGATTAATTCTCTTGGTCATATCAATATGTAATTATTTATATTTATTTATTTGACATTTGTTAACCGGGTTAGTCCATCTGAGCCAATGGCCCATTTTCAGTGGAGACCCGAGGAGAAAAGCTCCAGCAATACAAACATAAAAAGATAACATAGTAGGCAATCTACAAAAACCAAGAAAAACAGTGCAGCAATACAACATAAGCAAAAAATAGATATGCAGTAATCAGGAGAAATGAATAATTCATAGATTCATTCATAGATTCATAGATTAGTACTAGGCTAACTGCCTTTGCGAGACATTTTAAGCCTAGACAATTATCCCCTGTGAGATTCAAACCCTGTACCTTGTGTTTGTAAGGCAAACACCTTAACCATTAGGACATGTGTAAAAAATAAAACAAAATGAAGTAAATACAACTAGTACATTTAAGCATTTACAATAATGACATATCTTACCCAAGTAGCATAATGCAGTATTGACTAGTGTGCAGATTAGTCATTAAATTATTAGATATAGACGGGTAGTGAAAAGAAAAAGAAAGGAAAATACAGATTATGAAAGATTTAGGCAAGACAGGCTTTTGAGTTCAGAAAGTAGTGCTTGACTTCAGTTTTGTAATGAAGTTAAAAAATATGTTTTGCAATATTAATATGAAGATTTTAGCTTTATTGTTATATTTTGTTGCTGGGTAGTTATAGAATGGTATGCTTAAAATAATAGAACAAGATTTATTGAGGCGGCACAGCAGATAGTGTTGTCACCTCATAACAAGGGGTTCCCTGGTGTGATTCTCAGCTGGGGTGTCTTCTGTGTGGAATCTGCATGTCCTTGCTGTGTTTTTGTGGCTTTCTTCTGGGAGCTGTGGTTTCCTCCCACTTTCCAAAGACATTCAGTAGGTGGTTAAGAAACTCTAACTTGGCCATAGCTGTGAGTGTATGTGAGATAGTATGGTGTGGAAGCACTACCATAGCAGGGCTAGCCACCTGGTAGTATAAACATTGGCTCAGAAGTGACACCCCAACCCCATTTGCAAAAAATGGGAAAAAGGGGTTGTGGATGGATTTAGTGAGTATATAAGAGCATTTTCATGTATAATAGTGTGACGTTGTGAGGTATTGCCAGCTGTGCCAGAAGAAGTAGGACAGAGCATGTGTGGCATATACCAGCATGGCTGGCTGAAATTTTGTTAATAATCTTATGTCATGTGACTGTCACATTGATTTGTACAGATGCTTACATTAAAATGTATTTACAAAGTTGCTTATGTTTAAAAATGCTGCAACAGTATCTTAGCAGAGTTCTGAATGTGTATTGTGCCAGAATTGGATGATTAGATGTGGTGTCATTTTATAACCAGCTGAAGGCTGGAACTCTGGCATTAGCAGTTTGTTGTTTTTTTTTTTTGTTTTGTTTTTTTAGGAACCTGATATAAAAGAGCTATGTCAGTTATCACAGTTCAGTTGTTCAATTGTTAATTGTTCAGCTGTTAGTTGTACTGTTCACTCAGTGTGCAGTATCTCATCTTACCTTGTGGAAGTGAGCATTTCAGCACTACATCTTTCCTTGTGATACTAAGTGAGTTAACTAGGAACAGTTTCTCTTTAGTTCAGTTAGGAAAAGTACAGTGAGATTAGTTTAGTATTATTTCTTTTTCTGCATCTGTAAGTTTCCTACAGTGTTATTTTTATATTTTCTGTGACTGAAAACTCTGTGTTTAGTGTAACTAAATGTTAAGTATTCTCCAGTTTTCTACTTTATTATCCATTATTAAATATTTTTATACCTTTTCATTGTGGGTGGTCTTTTAGTGAATACTTTTAACAACTTGAGGGCACTTGTCCTTATTTTAGTGACATTATGGCCACTCCAATAAGCCTTATTGCTTCTGTCACACTCTACCATTTATATCAGTATTAATTTGACATATCTTAATTGGTTATCCTTTGTAACAGCCTTAGAGTATCTGGCTGGTGGCAGCAATCTACCTTGTAGTCTGGAGAGAGGGGACACAGCTTGTGAATCTGTGTCAGCCTTTCCCACGTGTGTGTGTGTGTGTGTGTGTGTGTGTGTGTGTGTGTGTGTGTGTGTGTGTGTGTGTGTGTGTGTGTGTGTGTGTGTGTGTGTGTGTGTGTGTGTGTGTGTGTGTGTGTGTGTGTGTGTGTGTGTGTGTGTGTGTGTCTGTCTGCATGTGTGTGTCTAAAATCAGATAATCAAGTCTGTGTGTCACTTACTTGGAACTGGGACACAGTGCTCCAAAGTGAATCTTGCTTGGGATCTGGAGAGATAGTCCAGCCCCAGTGGAGAGTGTTCCCTGTTTGCTCTTGAGGGACATTGTGCTTGATGCAGAGAGCTGCATTTGAAATACTGTGCAAATCCATTCCTGTTTTTAGTAATCACCTCTCAGTGGTGTTAGTGGATGACAGCACTTAGAACTATTTTTGAATCCAGTAATTTCATTAGAAACATTCATCAAGAGGGTCAGGCTGTTAATGTTGGGATGTACAAATGTGAAAACTGTTACTTTTGTTAAGTTTATTTATGCCTGTAAATGTTTCACTTTCAAACATCTTGAATAGAGTGTTAAATTCAAAAGATATTACAACTGTAGTTCTAGTCATGTTGTTTATCTTGGCCTTCTGTAATTACTGTTTTTCATTTTATGTGAGCAAAACAAGTAGGAAATTGAGTGAATGTATTAGAGAGCATTATACAGCCATAAAAATGATGGATTTAAAAATGCATTAGCAAAACACAGTAAAAACTGTGTAGGATATAAATGTTTTAAATTCGTTGTTTTAGAGCATGTATAGGAGGAATTTTTTGGTGATGTTAATCCACTTTTGGAAGTGAGAGAACTGAAGTGGCAACTTTTTTGTGAATGCAGATTCACTTCCTGGATTTAACAAAAAATTAAGTATAAAATGCACACGAGTGGATAAATTAGGATAAATTTTGACTGGATATCAAGTATTTTTAAACTATTTATTTGATAACAATGTATTATTTCTGAGGAAGTTTTAATAAAGTAAAATAAAAGACTTTAATTACAGATAGTCAGCTTGTTTATCGCTCTATAATCTAAACGTTTTAACTTTTATGTAGTTGTCTATGAAACATTGTATGAAAGATTAAAAAAAGAACATTCATTTTATATACATATTTAAATGACAAGTACTGTGATTATATATCAAAAGTAACCCCCAAAATGTTATCGGAAACTTTTTTAGATAGACACATCTTAGCAGCTTATTGCATCTTGTAAATTAAATACAATGTTCAAGGCAAATAATTGTCTTTGTTGGTGATGTAAATAACTTTGAAAGCAGATTGTTACTACATATTTTATGTGTGTGACAAAAATAAGAAATATTGGGAAGATTTTCAAAATTTCTTAAAGGATCATAGCAGGAAAATAAATCATTCCCAAGTCACCAACTCTAATGCACCAGTTCATTCTTGCATTAAATCAAAAGATTACTTCGTACTATGGACCTTACTAGAAAAATAATTGCATTAAAATGGAAAAGTGATATAGCACCTACTTTTAAAGGATTTATTCATTTAGGTACTTTCCTATGTAATAGGGAGATTGCTATTACTTCATTAAGATAAAATGAAAGGAAAAATATAATGAAATTTGAATAAATTTAAAACAGTTATTAGATAATTATAATTTTGACTAATTATGTTGTCTGTAGATAAAATAGGTTTGTACTATTAAAATATACTGAATAAGTTATTACCTGTTTAGTTTACTTTTCTGTGAATCGTTTTGTGTACCTGTTTTTGATTATTATAATTTCTTTCCTTTGAAAATAAAAATTTATATTTGAAAGAAAAAAGAAAAACATTATATAAAGCTGAAAAAAAATTACAGTTTAAACAAAATTAAAAAATACATTTTTTAAATCAGTGAAAAGCATAATCTACACCAGCTGCATCAGGCAGATTTTGGTGCAACTATTAAATATTCATTATAAGTACAATGTTATTTGCAAGTTACTAGGTAGAAGTTGAAAAGTTATTAAATGCAATAGTTCTGTCTGAGGCAGTTTCAATGACGGTGATCTTAATAACAAAAATAGAAAAGTAATACTTCTAAAATAAATATTTTTCTATAAAATCTTTTATTTTGAATGTTTCTTACCAGCAGTTGGACAAGTACTGAATAATGCAGTCAAATGTTTTTATTTGTCATAAAAACTTACTTTAACTTTGTTACTATACTGGGTTAACACTTAGAAAAATAATTTACCCAAGCTAACATTCTATTAAATAAAGTAGGTGGAAAAGACCCATGAATTCATAGGTCCATTGGGTACTTGCTAGGCTATTGATCTGTCTGTGAGGATCTTAAGAAGCCTAGCTTTACATTCCCATGGTAGTTTTTAGACCTGCCATTCTGTGTACAAATATCCCAGGGGCAGGAAGAACAAGGATATGATTGGGCTTTTATGTATTACCCCTACTGATGAGGGTCATGGGTGCTAATCTAGGGGTAGATTTATGGTTCCCCTGCAATTTAGCCAAATTACATTTGAATAGACTAAGAGAAGTTTGTCACTTTATATAGAGTGGAATACATTTACATAGATAAGGTATTCTCTATAATACACACATATCAATCCAGCATATTCTATTTGTGCTGCAAAACAAATTGAGATTCATTGAGCAGTTGTACATGCTAACATTGGATTCGCAAATGTGTAACAGATCTTACAGGATAAGTTCTACTGAGGTTGTATATGTATAGCAAAGATTACCTCTTAGTAGTGTGCATTATACCAAGAAGAAGGGAAAGGCTTTGAGATGGTCTGCATAGGTTTTCTGATTTAGACTCCTGATTTTATTTAGTGAGAGCACTGTGGCTGTTCCAGTTGTAGCAGGCATTTGGACTGGTATATATCAAATGGGGATTATATTCAATGATTGGCCTTAAGAGAACTGAGAACAATGGAAGGATTATACCACTGGACCTGCACACTAAGCATTTAGATTTAAACTGGGCTGTGAAGAATGGCTTTATTACAATAGTGAATATATACTGATCAAAGAACAATTGATTATCAACACAGGTTCTTAAATTTCTGACTACAAGATCAACTTTCAGGTGTGTGCTATCAAAATGATCATTACAGTGGAAGTCATGCTTGCCAAGGAATACAGATATACATTTCTTGGGTTTTACTTTTAGTCCATGGTTTTGACATCATCTATTTGTTCAGGAAAGCTCTTCTTGAAGAATTTTGGTGTACTCTGGGGAGTTTAGGATGGCACAAAGTGTACAGCTGTCACCCAACTTGATTAGCTACAAATCTTTAACATTTACTTTGACCTCCAATAAGTAAAAGTCATAGAGGAATGCTCCAATGATTGAACCTTGATTTTAGATACACAGCCAGTGACAAGTCTTTTGGAGGAGGTAGAGACGCACACCATATTTACTGGGTTCTACTCGTGATCCAGTTTGCTATCCAATGAGTTACATAGGGATTTACATTTAGCTGTAAAGGTTTACCTGTGACACCTGAGTGTGGGGGTGACACAGAATCCTTTTGTGAGGTCTATATATGTTTTTTTTCTACTGATCTGCCTACATCTATTGCTTCAGTGCCCATCTCAAAGAAGTCAACTAAGTTAAGTAGGCAGAATCTGCCCTTGGCAAATCTGATCTGGCTTGGGTTAAGAGTTTGTAGGATAAATATGTCCTTATTTATTAATTCCATGATGATCATTTCCATAGCCTTATAGATGAGACTGGTCATGCTTATTGGTCTATAATTACACACCCCACTATTGTGCAAGGAAATAACTGTTGCTGTCCTCCATTCATCTGGCACAAAGTCTCTTGGAGACTGATATTGAAGAACCCTCTGTAGTGGATACGACTAGTCATGTTTTAGGTTGAACATTAGGTATCCCAGTATGTTATCTGGGTCTGGCCCCAGTGAAATAGAGTCCTTGGCATTAAATAGCACCTTAAGGACTTGTTCTTGGGTGATATGAGGGTGTGGTATGTAGATGCAGCTATGTGATCTGAGTACATAGGAGGGAAAGGGAGACATTTCAGCTAAATTTGTCCACTAGTAGATTATTTATGTCCCTGAGTCCATATATGTGATATCCTTTATTATATACATATACTATACACACACACACACACACACACACACACACACACACACACACACACACACACACACACACACACACACACACACACACACACACACACACACAAACACACACACACACACACACACACACACACACACACACACACACACACACACACACACACACACACACACACACACACACACACACACACACACACACACACACACACACACACACACGGCCCATATATATATATATATATATATATATATATATATATATATATATATATATATATTTTTTATTTATTTATTTTATTTTACATTTGTTGACCGGGCTAGTCTAGATGGAGAAATTTCCATTTTCAGTAAGAAATATGTACATAGAGACAAATCATCAGTAAAAATAAAAATATTAGTATAAATGTTAGTGAAAACAATAATAACAAACTCAACAATTTAAGATTATTACTACAAGAGTTAATTACTATCATACACAGTTACAAGAAACTAAGAAGCTATACGCTTTAAAATTAAAGGAGCATGAATTAATTACTACCACTCACAGTTACAGTCTAGGGCACAAAGATATTAAATTTTATACAGAGAATAAAAATACATGTCAGATATGGTATATATATATATATATATATATATATATATATATATATATATATATATATATATATATATATATATATATATATAGATATATATATATATGGGTCTAGGACTAATGCTTGACAACACATTTCCATGAATCAGAAACGGCTGAGCACAGTTTTGCAAAAGTGCTTTTTCATCGAAAAAAGCACTTTTGTGAAACTGAACTAAAAAAAATAAAAAAAAAAAAACATGAGGAAATGTCTGTTGCTGAGATCGTGGCTCAGTGGGTATAAGGGAATATTCCCTTTCCCCAATGTAGTGCGATCTTGGAGTGAGAATATAGAAGTAGGAGGTGGGGGTCTTTCCCCCCTGCTTAAACATGATTACTGTTGTATTTTTTTTTTAAATGTTGTTAGGTGTTTGTTTTTTCTAGCTGAGTTTTGCGAAAGTGCTTTTTTGGTGAAAAAGCACTGTCATGAAACTGTGCTTGGCCGTTTCCAATTCATGGAAATGTGTCGTCGAGCATTAGTCCTAGATGCATATATATATATATATATATATATATATATATATATATGTGTGTGTATACATATACACCATAACAATGCTGGGCATAGTTTTTGAGATTTCTAGTGTTCTAACATAATTAAAGAAGGCTTTAGCCATATTGTTCACATCGTGGCTATTAAAACCTTATATCTGGCTTTGGTTGATTTGATCAGGATGTGGAGTTCCTTGTTATGTTACAATTAAATTTATTTTTGTGTTCAATTTTTTTTCTTTTAGTATAGACTGTTTATAGTTGGGTTCCACCATAGGAGCTTATTTTTAAGTTTGGCATTGTACTTAGCACCAAGAGAGACAAATGCATGTATGCATCTATTTACTCTTGCATAGAATTTGGCAGTAAAAGATTTTGCATAAGCAGTGGGATCATCAAGATTGAAGGACTTTTTGAATTTAGCCAGGTCATTATTTTTAGTAGATCAACCTTGACATAAGCTCTGAATACTGAGATACTGGAAGATGCTCCTGGCTTCATTTTTAAAATAAAACTAATTCAAATGACAAATAACTAATATGACCACAAACAAACAAAATAAAAGATGGCTGCTGAACAGAAAGACAACTCAGACACCCAAATCAAAAGATTTTTGGTTGATGTCGAAAGTCCGCTTTTTGAATCTCTAGGCTTGGCCTTGGATGTTGTGTCCATGATACTGCCTTGTCCCATAGCATCACCAATCTCCTCAGAAGAGGAGTTAATTCCTGCCAAAAAATCTGACCTATGCGGTCATAAAAACATTTTGTTGAATTAGATCAGGTGAGACCAAAGGAGCAGAAAAATCATCATTTTCCACCAATGAAACACTGCTGCTTGTTTTTCGGTAGTGGATAAGCATGTTTCTGTTCATATTACTGCCGGTCTCATAGTAACTTTTTTCTTTTCTCCTCTTTACATTATTTGCATGCTGTTCAACCCTGTTGAAAATTCCTTTATAGTAGTTTTCATAAGATGGAAAAAGGAGGCCTTCCATAACTGAACACTGAGGTGAAACAATCTCCTCTCTCAAGCCCATGATGGTTCGCTACTTGTCTCTAATCAACAGTCGCATATAATTCAAGTCTATTTGGTCAAGTAGCTCAAGTAATTCAAGGTACAGTACTGACCTGCTCTGAATCTTGTTAAAGAATATGAAAATGCTCAGTACTTTTGGGACTCACTGTGATTTGATGCAATCATCAAAGAACATGTTATCTATTTGCAGTCCCTTGAACTTTCTAAGCAGTTTTTCAAGTTTAAAGAGACTCTCTTTCAAATTGTCATTCATATTATTGTTCCTCATCAAAAACACAATGGAACTGTTGTTGGTTAAGGTATATTCCTTCTTTAACCATACCACAAAGTCACGGTTGTTGATAGGATAATTACTGGACACATCCAGTCCTGTATTTGCTATTGTGGGATGCTGTCCAACTATGGCTATCCTTTCCAATACCACTTCTGAATAAGTGGGATTGCAACAGATAACTGTAGCATTCTGTGAATGCATTGTAGAATAATTAAATGCACCATTAGTTCCATGTGGGTCTGCTAAAACTTGGCAGTCAATTGTGTTAGAAGAAAGATTAGCTGCATTAAACTAATGTTATTAATGCTTGGAAAAGGGTGTGAGTCTCTGGTGAATGAGGGTGTCCTGTGACATTCCCAATACACCACAACCACACCATCCAGGGCCAAGCATAGAGACTCAACAAGCGGAGTTTTGATATCAGCCAAATATCTTTTGATCTGGGTGTCCGACATGTCTTTCTTTTCAGCAGTGGTCTTTTATTTTTTTTGCTTGTGGTTGCAATCATTTTTTTTGTAATTTCAATTAGTTTGTGGTTTTTGGATCTGTTGGTGTTTTGGAAATGTCATAGGGCACCCTCATTCACCAGTCAACAGACATGGAAGGAATCAGAGACTTATTCAGAAGTGGTATCAGGAAGGACCATCATAGATGGACAGCATCCCACAACAGAGAATACGGGATTGGATGTGTCCAGTAATTATCCTATCAACAACATTGACTTTGAGGTAGGTTAGACAAGGACTTTAAACTAGCCAACAACACTTCGGACATATTTTTGATGAACAATAACAATACAAATGAAAATTTGAAAGAGAGGCTTTTTATGCAACAGTCTTGCTTTATGTAAATGCGCTCAGATTTTCCTGTACGTATTGAGCATGCTGTGCCCTCTCCTGACTGAAACATCAGTTATATAAAGCGGAGAACAGAAAATTATGTTAATGCTTTTTAAATCTAGTCCTCTAACTACTGGTTTGTTCATCACATCATGATTTCTAGAAAATGCAGCAAAGCTATTCTAGCAATTAGAATTACATGTTTGTATGATCTGCCTTGATTTTATTACCTAGACTGTTAAGAAAAACAAATTATTATAGAATCAGAAGTGGACTTCAACAAAAAATGCAATCTAGCAAAAGCAATATATTTTTACAAGGTTATCTGTATCATTAATACTTGTTTGCTGGATTGGAGTGTCAGTCAAGTCAATGGTTACCTAGCAATGCATATTATGCACCCTCTGTTAATTTAGATGAACATACATGGACATAATAGACACTACAGACAGAACCTGGCAATCATTTAAAAGAGGGTTTTTGTACTACAACTTTATTATAGGTAATGAATCGGATACTGCATGTTCTCTGCAAATAAATAGTCACAATTCAGCCCTATCCCATCTGTATACATTTACGTATACTTTGGCAATCATCCTAAAGAAGGCATGTAAAAACAAAGCACCATTCTTTTGTAGGAAAATGCAGTATGATAGGGATCTGCCTTGCAATGGTTCACTAAACACAGGAATTGTCTTGCCCCATTTTCAATTACTAGAATTTTTCCAGGATATTCAAATATAGGGCACAGCTATTTATAAATCCTCAGGCATTCTGAACTAATAATATAAACACACTTACTCATACTTTCACATAAGTTTATTCCCTGCATCAGATATATACACCACTTCTAATTCCAAGTTCATGTTATTCTTAATATGTAATGCCTTGTTTCTTCCTGCTTGAGGTTCAGTATGTATTTCAGAATCCACAATGGATTTAGTCAGTTCATTATTAAGGAGTTCTCTCTGGCTGAATCCTTTGAAAAATTCCCTTAAATACGAAAGAATGAGAGGGAAGAATGGATGGGAAGACAGAGACAAATGAAGGTTGAGAGAGATGCTTTGATCTATCTGTACACTTAGTAGGAACTGATGTGCCTTGAAACGGTACAGAGAATAATGAAGCAACACCTCCACCTAGTGCTCAGAAAGAGAACTGCTTTCCCCTTCTAAAGTCAATGCAAAGCAATTCCTCAGAAGCTATTTCTTGTGCAATATTCTTTTAACACCTGAAAAAAATCCTATTACATTAAAAAATAACCAGACAGTTCAAATACCAAGACAACAAAGGGTAGGCAATCAAAGACTGTACTTGGGGGATAGCTGACAAGTGCCATATTTCAGAATAAATTGAAACAGACTAAACTCTTGAATAAAAAAAAGTTTTAATTCTGATTATAGATTGGATTGTCTTTATTTTATTCTTTCCTATGAATTGCTGAGGGCAATATAAATAAAAACCAGGCACCAAAAAAGATATAAACAATACAATAAGATGTTTAAAAGGTCTAAGAAGGAAACCACAATAATGTTGCCAGAAATTTTTGTTCTATATTTTATTCTAAAAACAGTATTTTAGTTACTCTTATAACTTCAGAATATAGATACAGACATGAAAAAAAACACTCTTAAGAAGTAAGAAAATATGATTTTTTTTCTGTGAAGCTACTGGACTGTCCTACAGATACTGTGTCTCGAGATGTATCAGAATCATCTCTGCATTAAACCAACTGAGCTATCATCACAGAGAGTTCCAGTTCTGAAAATTAAATCTGAGATTATGTTCATGGTAAACTGAATCATTCCTCTCAGGGATATCACTGTTTTGTACGCATTATGAGACTGATGATATTCATGTATTTTTAATTAATGATATATGTTAAATAAACATACATATAAATTGTTGTGAGTCTATATGTCAATCTATCTAGCTGGAGTGTTTACATATACTTTGATAGAGCAATAGATAAATCAATAGCTAGACATTCAGAGAGAGAGAGAGAGATAGAATGCAACAGCCAAGCTCATAAGTACTGCTTTCTGAGTTATTAGGGCTTTTTAATCTAGAGATGG